>NC_056730.1:373102304-373122304 GCF_019279795.1 Protopterus annectens
CTTTCCCATCCACAGTCATCCATCCCTACCTTTCCCACCTACAGTTCTTCTGTATCACTTACAAAAATAGCTCTTTACCAACAACAAAAAGAACTTCCTCCCCCTCCTTGCATGCTTTATAGCTACCCCTCTGTGTTTCCCTGTGCTTTCTGTTCTTCCATTTGCTACTTTACTTTCTAACTTATCTTTCTCCATTAATCTGATGAACAAGGTTCCATTTTGCCATGCACACCTACTCTTATGTACCTGCTGATCCATGTGCTGCTGTTCTTGTGACAGATGGGTGTCAGATGCCGCATTGCACATGTGAGCATACAATACTTGGCCACTTGCCAATGCCTTACCTGTAATGTCCATCATGTTGAATACACATAGTAGCCTAACACTGTCTATCCCATTACTGTTATACTTCTGTTTATATATGCAGTCTTTTACTCAGAATGCCACCATTATTCAATGCCTAATGTCTGATTAGCTGTGAGATCTTTGCACAGACCTCTATAAAAATAGCACTACGTGTTTGATCAGCACTTATATATGAATCCTGACTATTGCCTTTCCATAGATTTCATAGGCTCATTTTAGAAACCAGAACAACTGCAGTCTTGATCAGTGCAGACCAGAGCTGGAAACCATGCATATGTCTAAATACAAAGATATACGAGGATTAATAATACAACTGAGATCTTCACTACTCTTTCAAACATAAAATATACCGCACCACCAGAATGTGTGTTTACAAAAAAAATATAGATTATGGATCAGGGGCCTGCATACTACATCTGGTTATTAAACTGTGACTTCTAATCAAACAGAATATTTAATGTCAGTCACATTTTATTCAGCAAATAAAGCAACAAGCAATCGATTCTTGTGGTATAGCCAATGTTTTCATATACAAGTATCTTTCTTAGGGCTGTAGTCATATATCTATATAAGAAAATGTGATGATATGGTAACATTAAAACTTAATAAGATTCCGAGGAATGACTTGCAAACTACATTTGTCTAAACATTCGCATGCATTTACACAAAACAAATACAAAGCATGTTAAATCACAGCGCTGTAGTACTATTGGAAAATAAATGTTATATAAGTGATTGTATGTGAAGGATTAATAGTTCAAAACTGTGTGTGCATGTGTGTGTTGATTGGCATGGTGAAAAACAATTAAGATGACTGAATTTCATGGAATATAATTAAAAAATTAGACACATTTATATGCCCAATGTAAATTTTCAAGCAACATAAAATATTTTAAATAAAACTTTTCAGCTAATAATTAACCAATTTAAAGTTTGCCAAACATTTTCAGATTACTTATTTAACACAAATTATAAATAATACTGGAAAAAAGTATATAAAACAGTCCCTTACAAGCTACTTCTGTTTTTTTTTTAATTCAAGAAAGTTTAGTGAAATAGTTCACTGTTCTTGGACTCTCATTAACTATTACAATTTTTGCCAAGAATACTGAATGGTCTTAGTAGGATGCTTATGACTGCTCACATTATTACATTCAAGCTCTATTATGCTCCCCTTTCATAACATTCAAATGCATATTCATTTGCACTCTTTTACCCTTTACTTTTAGATTCTACGCTGCTCAGAGAACACTGAGAAATTCTATTTCATGCACACCAAAACAACATACCATATGCAGCATGGAAATATATTATTTTAGTTGCTTTCCTTTCTTAGTCTTAAAAAATCCTTTTATAATCACCACAGCATGTTCCAGACACTCTTTGTTCTGTGAGCAAGTTCCCAGACAAGTGTGAAGCTCTGGTCTGGCATTTTCATAGCAGAGATAACTGTTAAAACATGGGAGGGCTTCTGACACTGTCATAACAAAGTGGTTAATGACTTTATTACAACACTTCATGATGATTTTACCCATATATTAATGACAGTGAATAATAATGGCATAGCACTACCCTTGTTTGTCCCTTCAAGATTTGTGTTTTGTATTTTAAAGAGTTAAAAATATGGGCCAAGATGTAACATAAACTCATGCAAGAGGGTCAGTAGTAAAATCCCATGACACTCTACTTTGTACCAAAGTCTGACCTTCTCAGAAGGGTAGCAGAACTTATTATAAATAAGTACATCATCTGAGTTAGATGCATTAGTCACAATTAGCAAGAAAAAAGCCACAAAATACAACATCTTACCTGATATGAGATTAAATAAAGCACTTGCCCATGTGATCTAGGTCTCTGTTCTTTTACTGAGTTACAATATAACTAACAAAATCCTATCACCCACTTTCATCCATCATGGTAGATCATATACTACATGCATTAAGAAAATCATTCCAACTACACACAGATGCTATTAAATGAAATAAGATAGTGAAGAAGTCATCATGCAAATGGACATAACACAGATACAGCATTTGTTGGATACATTGCAAATGTCTGATCACTGCTGCTTTTCTCTTCCCACAGAGTGTGCATAAGTCTTCTTTTTCCGGCTTTAGGTTAGGGGTCGCCACAGCGGATCACATGTCCGCTCATGATTGGCAGTGGAGTTTTTACGGTATCGAGTTGCCAGCCCGGCACCCAGCCTTCCACAGAAGGCACACACACGCACACACTCACGCCTAGGGCCAATTTAGAGTGTCAAATCCATCTACAGCATGTCTTTGGGAGGAAACCGGAGCACAAGGAGGAAACCCACGCGACAACAGGGAGGACATGCAGACTCCGCACAGAGGGCACCCCAGCCGAGGATCGAATCGGAGAGCCTCTTGCTGTGTGGTGACAATGCTAACTGCTGCACTACCGTGGCTGCATAAGTAAAAGATGCAAATGAATATGGCCATTCATAAAAGCTGATGGCCAAATAATTTATATCTCATTTAAATATCATAGCGCAAATATCTAAAAGAAAACTAAGTAATGCCACCAAAATAAAGTCAGTGTCATAATGCAAACATATAAAAAATATATATCTGTAGCTTCATTCACCTTTGTAACATGGTTATACAACTGTTAATTCATCTAATCAGTAATTACATTTTAATTTAATCTCTAATTAGTGTTATTGTGGAAGTGTCCAACTACATCTGAAAAAGATGATTTGAACCACTATAACAATCTGCATAACAACAAAAACAACATAAATAAACATACAAACAAATAAACAAACAAATATGTAAATAAACTAAAATGTATTCCTGGCTGTCAAGTATCTGCCACTATTACTTAATATTCTTTAACTAAGCCCTTAAAATAAGATGTTTACAAATATGAAAATAGTAATCTGATATTACTTATTTCATACATATTTGTTTGATGGACACTATACATACTGAAGTACCACTGTACAAGAACAATTTTAAGCTATATTTATTGCTAATCTTGTAATATCTTTCTGGTTTACAAATCTGCTTATTTAGTGATGCTACTAACTATCTGCATCATTATTATCCTGCCTTTTGTTTTATTTCATGTGAAGATTAAGGTTAGATGCACACAGCAGAGATCTGAGTTATACCTATGCAATCAAACCCAACCTAAGTTCATTCAATTAATTCCAAAAATGCTTTCACAATATTATAGTTTAACTCCTTCAGTAAATTGTTAGTATTACATAGTTGTACCTCCTGATAATAATAAAAATGCCATGGGTTTACAGAAGTATTCTGTCTGCTTCATGAGGTCTAAATGTCTGACTGTGTACCTAAAAGAGTTAATTTTTGAGTGCATTATGTTACACTGTGCTGTACATTTTGAGATGGTCAATGTGTAAATGCGTTGTTAGGTCAAGAACTAAAATCCCTATGCTGATTAAATAAAATTTTACTCTTCAGGGCATGCATCTTCTTCTTAAGAAAAAGTGTTACAGAGTATTTTGAGCAAAGTTTAACTTTTAGTATAAGGTCTTAATTGTATTTTTATTTTTACAATGAGACACCATTATGAAATGAGTTATACAATGTAGGTCTGCTTCAAATGTTAGCTTGCTGTTCTTTAAGTTATTTATAAATGCAAAGGTCTCAAACCTCCAGAGGTTTGTGCCTGCACTGTAAAAGAACAGCTATGTATTTAATAATTCTATAACATTACATTTTATAAATCCAGGTCTTATAAGCTGCACATGGTATTCATGGGCACATGCAAATAATATTTGATAAACTTTAAAACTCCCACATATTCACATAGGAAGACAAAACAAAAAATAGTTACCTGGCACAGGACAGATGGTTCCACTAGAACACTAGTTTAGTCTCATACTTTGTCACATATGAAAAGGAATATTTTTTTATTATTAAAAAAAAGCTCCAGTACAGAAGAGTTCTGACTTGTCCAGCTTATTTATAAGCAATTAAAAAGGTGAAACTTATAAAGTGTTATGAGTCATATTTAACACAGACATAAATTAAATTCCACCTATTACCTTCCTTGTCTGTAGCTTCGAAGAGTGACCTAAACAATTTGCAGTGTGTCCAACGGTAATTGGGGGGTGTTTGTGGCTACTAATTCCAAATTATTCATGCCCGCTGAGTCAATGTCAGACATTAAATTCTGAATAACACTAACTCTCCCACCTGATCATCTATCCTCTATATTCAGATGATAGTACTTCCAATCAACTTTTTCTAATGCACTGTTCCATGCTTAGCAATAAACGATCACTAGTCTAATAACAGTGATACACAAGCAAAGATCAACAATGAGAGCATGAACTGGAGAAGATAGCTTGTGAAAACCATATACACATGGATAAAGCCAAAATGGGTATGTCAATAGGAAATAAATAAAGTAAAAAGGGCTAGTGCATAGAACCTAAGCAAAATGTTACTTCAACTACTGATAAAATATTATCCTGATATTGTGGCAGCAACAAAAACATGATAGGGGATGTAAACAAACTAGGCACGTATTTTATGTGAGGTGGTGCAAAACATGATATAAGGTGAGGCATCATCTGTATATAAGGGTGGGAAGATCAAAGCAAAGAAACCTGAAAGTACACAAAAAAGAGAGGAAGCACTTTGGATCACACTAAATACAGGAAATGGCAAGTCAGTTAGCAAAGTATTGTATGCAACAGCTTTCCTACATTGTGCAGAGGACAAGGATATGAAAATGATAATATTGTTCAAGTGGAAGCTAAAGCACAGGTAATGCTGATTGTGGAGTTTCAACATGCCCGATAATAGTGGAACACATTCACTCTAGCCACACTAAAGGGTAAGACCATTCTTAATGCCTCATGAGAAGCAGGTCTTAGATGATCAACATTATTGGCTTTTCATGAAAGAACAGCCTTTTGGCCTTGTGTTTTTGAGTGGACCGGTAGTGGAGGTCTTAAGTGAGGAAGCAGAAAGCCATTTTGAAATAAGGAATCACTAAACAATATACTTTATTATCAACTTTTGAGTTTACCCAATAAAAACTGAAGGTTCTGGACTTCTGTAACAGATTTTGACAAAATGGAGAAGTGTTTCAGAAAATCGCTAAGAAACATATATATATATATATATATATATATATATATATATATATATATATATATATATATATGTATATACACACACACACACACACACACTCACACACACACACACACATTTGGTATAAAAGAACAAAGTGTGCACAATAAAATGTTGTCATAGAAGCATAATGGTTAAGGTGTTTACCTTAAGAACACAAGCTGCAGAGTTTGATTCTCACATAGGGTAATTAACTAGGCCTAAAATGGTCCTAAAGGACAGCTAGCCTAGTACTAATCCATGAGCCTATAAAACAATATGTTTTTCAAATGAGAGGTTATGTACTGGTTTATGGTGCATTGTATACTAATAGTGCAAGCAAATCAGCTCAGTGAGCTATTTCAGTTATGTAACAGGGCTAAGTCTACATTTTGGAGTAAAGGCTTATGGGGGAAGCATCTTGTGAGCCTGTGTTTGGGTACTCCTTCTTTCTGTGTCACCAATGGGAGTTGAGCAGAGGCTTAAGGTTATAACCTATTAATAATGAGCTGTTGAGTGATTCAGGATTTGATTCCATCAGCCTACATTTCCATATTATGACTGAGCAAGTCACTTAACTAGACAGTGCTCCCTGGCTCAGCCCGTAAAAGGACCGTGTGGATCAGTGCTCTACTCTTGTAAATAAATAAATAAAGTTATGAATTACAAACCAAATACTTTCTCTTGCAAATCTGACATGGTGTCTGAATTAAAAGGACTTGTGATGTGAACTTTCAACTTTTGGTCTCTTACTTAACTGATCTTAACTTGTCTTATATTGTTTCTCAGCAGGACAAACCTCAGTCAGAACAAGAGCCAGATGTGTAATCTTTCCACTGTATTTCTCTATCATTTATTTCTTTTTTTTTTTGATGAAAATGCCTATAAAAATAATTAATTTAAACAACAATGTTGAGAAATTTTACACTTGCAAAAATGCAGTACAATTGCAATCCAGTAGAGAGACAGTCAGTGACTGAAAATTACCATATTAATTCTTTATAAGTTTCTTAAGCTTCTGGATCAAGATGATCACGCTACAACCACCATTTCCAAAGTCACTGGGGAGCCTCTTTGTACACTGGAAGGCCTAAATTCAGCATTATGAGTTGCAACCTACAGCAAATGACCCCAAAGTCAAACCAGAATTAATCCAATGTGAAATATTTCTCCATGTTGCAGATTAGGACGTTATTAAGGCAGCTGACAGTTTTCTTTCACAATTTATGCATATTAAAACAAAATTTCGCAAACCAAAGAAAACCTATCTTGTATATGGCATAATTTTTCACAAGGAAATCAATGAGTCTAAGAGGCTAGTGATATCTGAAGAATGTAGAAATTATGAACTACTTAAATATTTTTTTTCCTAAAATGTGCAAGAATAGAAGTATGAGAGAACATATAAGTTTTGCAAGGGATCCGTGCAAATAAAACTGGTGACTACTGAATGACCGACTCAAAGAATAGAGTAACAGAGAAAGACCTGTTTGCAAATCCAGTTGTTATGTATATTATACATACTGATTCTTTAGAAGGGACAGAATTGCAGCAGTGGTGTTATTGTACAAATTACTATAAATATTATTATAATTACTATATCATATTATAATATATGTATAATATATATAATATATAATTACTATAACATATTGTACTGAAAAATTATTATAAATGCCAAAACATTTAAGCTTGATACCAGTACTGAATGTAATAGCCAAGTAAAAGTATTTTCAGAGACTGGGGCATAACAGTTATTGCAAACGAGTCTGAACCTCTTCTACTGAAATATTCTGACCATGGATTAATACCATAAGGTCACAAAAAGCTATGTTATGTTTCAGAAAACAAAACCCACAATCTTTTATTTCATATTATATCAATATAACAATCAAATAATTTGGGTTGAATGGCTTATGATCAATTAGACATAATTAAATGACAGTGTGAGGCTGTAGTATGCATCAGTCAAGGCAACCATTCACATACTCAAGCAGTAAATGATTCATGGAGTCACAGAGGGTGTCCTCTGTCATACTCATGAAGCAGCTAATCTGCATGATCATGTAGAAAATTTGCATATTCTTCAAGGTAGTAATTCACAGACTTGAGAATCTTTTTTCATCACACAGCTTATATCTAAAGGTATAGTATCCCAGTCCAGAGATATAATCATTCCACTGTACTTGGCACTCATAATCCCAGTTAATGAATATAATGCCCCATCCAGTATGTACCTATCCAAAAACACTTGTCACAACTGAAGTGATCCAAACATTTTCTCAGTAAAAAATCAAGGGCCTAAAAATAATACAGACCATCTCCCTCTACCTGGTATCACACAGGGTACTGAAGGGCAACCTCTGCCTCTCATGAAGAGCCTCAACAGACCCTATCATGTCAGACCTATTATACAGTCACAATTCCAATGGTAGCATGAACATCACCAACTCAAGGGCTCCCAATCTCCAATCATTTTTTTCTAACATAAATGGAAGGTGTTAGAGGGTTAGGTATATATCACAGATAATAACTTTTCATTTGGATTGTCTAACACTCCACATAAAGCAAAGTATTTATTTTACTCTCTTCAAGCATAATTTGGATGAATAGATGGGAAACTGCAAATTCAACCCTGGTTTAGTACACATGTTCCACCCATGTAGGGGCAAGAAGTAAATGTCCCAACATATCCTTGTTCCTCCCACCTCTAAGTTATTTACACACAAAACATAAAGGCTAAAAACTACTACAGGAATGTAAGGCTAGGCTTCTTAAGATCCTTAGATCAGTAGCCTATTAAATATGTATGAAAGAGGAACCTTGACGATTGGATGGGAGAAAGGAAATTCACCCCAGGGATCATGTCAGTCGCCCTGCTAGACAGGGGTCCAGGAAAGTAAATAATGTGGGGAGAAATAGCCAGGGAATTGTTATGGCTAGGCTTGTATAGGCCCTAGGGCTGATAGCCTAGTACCAACCTATGAACCTATGAACCTATGAAATATAAAGTAAAATGATTTGCACATTTATGCAGGGTAGTCTATTGAGCCAGAAAAGCAGAATTTATTGTGCCGTTACTCTGAAATGCTTAATGCATGCAAAAATATAAACTGTGATATTTTTGCTAGTATTGTTGGACAGCATGTTAATGTATTTACAGGCATACCTTTCAACTGTCCAGAGTTTCAAAGAATTCCCAGATTTTTGTCTCGTCTTTTTCATCTATTCCTCATAAAATGTGTGGTTATTTGAAAAATCATTGAGGACTGAAGTCACTAAATAATTACAGACATTGGAGTTTCAGACTTCATATCCTTCAGAAAATGTTTGCCAAAGCAAAGCCTATTATTCAAGTAACTTCTAAGTTATTAAGAGCAATATTGCAATATTTAAACTCTTCCCCTATTTTTTGGCCTTTGTACTCCCATTATTTTTGTCTTCGTCCAGATTTTTTGGTGCTACAAAGTTGAGAGGTATGTTTGCAGGACTTCACAAAATTCTGCAAGAATTTGTTTACTGTACTGAAATGAACATTGAAATACAAACACTAAGAAATACAGTATTGTCAGGCTGGCCAGATGAAAAGGAGAATCCTCTTAACATTCAGTTATATTATACATTCTATGACTAAATTCATGTTTCCCAAATCTGGTCATAGGTTCATAGGTTTATACTAGGCTATCTGCCCCAAGGCATTTATAAGCCTAGCCTGAATTTTTGTGGCTTACGCCACCCCTTATATGAAAAAATACTGTACCCATTAGTTTGTTGTGCCTCTGTCCAGCAGTGACACAGAGATGATTCCCGGGGTAAACCTACGATCTCCCATCCACAGGTCAGGATTTCTCTTGAACAGAGCCAGCGAGGTGCTCTGCCTCACATGGACCGGAACTCTATTCCACAGCATAGGGAGTCTCTGAGTGATAAATCTATCCCTCCAGCATGTCCTATTTATATCCAAGGTTTAAGTCACTTGCTCTAGTGGTTTTGGTGGATTTGGATTTTTTGTGGTGGAGCATGTCCATTAATTCTGGGTTGGACATGGCCTTGTATGTCAGGCACATGTCACCTCTGAGCAGATGGTATGCGACTGAATAGAGCTGGAGTTTCTTCAATCTGGCAGCATATGACAGATTTTTGAGTCCCTTTATCCTTTTGGTGAGAAACTTTTGGGGTCTCTCCAATTGCTGCAGATGTCGATACATCCCAAATGGGGTATTGTACTCATCATTGGTCTGATAAGTGAAGAGTACAGGAACAATGACCTCACTAGATCTGGATGTGAATCCCTTCATGATCAGGTGGGCAATGTAGAAGGTCTTTCTAACCACTTTAGCAACGTGAGTGTCAAAAGAAAGGCCACTGTCAACCTGGGTCCCCAGGTCCCTGATAACCTCTTCTGTGCTTAGTGGATTGCCACCTATATGGTAGCTTGGGGTTACCTTGTTTTTCCCAAAGGGTATGACTATACATTTTACTTTAACTTCAGGCCATGGCTCTGGCACCAGCTATCTGTTTCCGTGAGTCCCTTCTGAAGGATATCCGTGTCAGTTTGCAGTCGCCTGCAAACTTTGTCAGCCAAAGTCCTCCCATGTTGGCCTGTACTTCTGAGAAGTAGATGCCGAACAATAGGGGCCAAGGACCGAGCCCTGTGGGACACCACTTGTGACCGGCTTGGAGTCTGACATAGCGCCAGTAACTCTAACCCTGTGGGTTCTGTCCAGTTTGCAACCCATCTTGTGACATATGGGTACATTTATTTAATAGAAAGTTTTTTAATACCACCCGTGGGGGTATTGTGTAAAAGCCTTGCAAGGTCAAGGTAGGCTGTATGGACTGCCTTTCTCATCAATGGCCTTGGTGACTGTTGTTCAAAAGGCATGATCTTCCAACTGGGTCGGGTCCAATGTTTGCAAGTCCTATATCTTTGTTTATGAGCTCCATTATGATCCTCTCCATAGCTTTGCAGACTAGACTTGTTAAGCTTAGGGTGGTAATTACCAGGGTCCATCCTGTGGTAAGGCTGAGATTAAACAGCTGCCTTTTAATTCCTCATTTAGCACACCATCTGGTCCCATTGATGCTGTGTTTTTAGCTTTAGAGATTTGAGATGTCTGGGAGGCTACACTCCACTGGGATAGTTATCTCCTAGGGGAGGAGGGGTCCTTTAGGGAGAGGGGGTGAAGTTTGCACTTGCCCTGTCTGCCAGTACGTCGCCAATGCCTGTGGGTCCAGTGATTTTTGTATCATTTTGGACTAATTCTGAGCATATCTGGGAGTTTCCACCCAGGTTCCTAACATAGCTGAAAAAGGCCTTATGATTGTCCTTGAATCCATGGCAATTTTTCTCTCAAAATTGCCCTTAGTTGATTTTATGAGTGCTCGTATTTTTTACTAATAATGATCAGGTGACTTATGGATTTTGTTCTATCATGTAATAGCTTTCTCCTCTTATTGTAAAGTTTGTTAATGGCTGGGGTCCACCAGACTGGGAAAGAGTCTTGGTTTTATTTGGGATTGCCTGATCCAGGTGTTCATAGGAGGCATTTGTAAGGGCTTCCACAGCTTGGGTTGTAGTTTCCACTGTCTCAGGGGCCTTGAAGGATACCACACCAGTCTTGTGTAGTGTGAAGTTTGCTTTAGAGAAGTTCTTCACTGTGGTCTTTTTGTTTGGGGTGGGGGCAGGATGATGATCAGATCTCACCAATGAGAGCATTTTGTCCCCATGTTTGTGATAATGAGATCTAGTATATTTTCAACAGTGACTAGCTGTTCCATGGCATTTGAATTTATGAACTCCAGGAACGCTTGAGTAATGTTCCCAGTCTATAATATGATGGTGTTTGAGATACATTATACCCTCCAGTGTCTTCAGGAAGGCTGTGTGGGGTTCCTGAGTTTGAGAGGGTGGCCTGTAGCATGCTACAATGTTTTGCCTATGGTTAGTTGCACCTGGATGGTTCGAAAAGCCGTGCGTTGCCACCAACCTGGAGGTGTGGGTATCCTTTATGAATATGGACACCCCTCCTTTTGTGGTGGTGTGGTCCGGTTTGGGGAACGCATGATGATATAAAACCTAATAGTGCTGATTTTGAGATTTAGACTTCTGCCAAGCAGCATTACCCTCAGTTTCTTTCCATTTTGGCACTATAGTGGTGGCAAGAGCCTGTCAAGCATGTCATCCCAGGCAGACAGACACTGGAATGACACCAGACATTAAGCCAATTGTTAAAGCTGATCATCTTGTCTCTATATTGTGGCATCATTCTTGGTGAAGGAAGGATACTGCTCAGGGTAGGTCATACCTGCCTGGGCTACATAATCAATGTCTCTTTTCATGTAGTCCAGGCAGCATGGACAATGACTGTGTCATGTGACCCAAGTGCTTGTGTTATGGCGGATTCTAGTGCCCGATAGGCATCTTACTGTGACCGTTCAGCCTGGTGTGGGACGTCAGTGTGTCTGACTATGGAGTCACCTATGACAAGTATGTTTGGTGTTGTATTTGGCCTAGGGCTGTGGGACTGCTTTGCACACTGCTTTTGTGGTTTATGTGTTGCTTGTGGGGTGTCTTGAGGTAGCAGTTGTTTGGGTGTCTGCTTTGGAGGCCTCTGCTGTTTAGGTACATGTCTTTGTGTGTTTATGTGTTTGATTCAGTGGTGTGGTAGCATTATGTGAGGCTGGTTTTGTGGTGTGTGTAGTGCCCTCTCCTCCTCCTGTCTGGTCTGCCCAGTGGAGTTGAGAGAGCTCCAGCTCCAGTTTGGCTAAATAGCTGCATCTCTCGCAAGTATTTGTGTTATGTGGGAGGAGGAGAGGGTTGTCTGTGTACATGAGGCAGTTATAACATTGCCTCAAGATTCCCAGATTCACCAGCTGGACCGGAGAGGAGATTGACAACTGACCTTTGGACATGCTAGAATAATATTGGAATTCCTTAATAATTGAAAACAAGGGCCAGTGGAGAATTTTAGTGCTGACTTATATAATTGCTTTAGTGAGCAAGTGCCAGGTAACTTGAGTGCAATGTGATACAAGTAACTAAATGCAAAAACGACAAACAGAAACTTTCTTTCAAGTGAAACAAGGAAATAAGTACAGTAAGCAATGCAGATATCACTAGTGATCCACAGAAGCACTGAGGTGGAATTAGCTTCAGGAAATAACAAGCAAACAAACAACAAGCATATAAACAAAGCTAGATTCAGCAGGCGGATCTAGTCTATGCTACAGCAAACAAGGTATACCAATTTCAGTAAGATACAGTTCAAATATTCAGGCACTATAAACCCTTAACCAGAAATTCCCAGCTCAGAAGGGCAGAGTCCAGCCTCTTCTCCCACAAGAGTGCAGACCACGAACCTTCTTAATGTAAAATAACTGGCCTGAAGCCCAAGTGCCTAAACCAGAACTAATTCACTTGGACACTGGGCTCTCAATCAGCAGTTCCCAACTTAGAAGGATGAAAGCTACCTGTCCTGCCACCACAGTGTTGCCACAAACCTTCCTAATGTAAAACAACTGGTCTGAAGCCCAAGTGCTTAATCCAAAAGACTTAGAATGATAGCTACACTTTAATCAAGTTACAACCAAGCAGTAATAAATACAATTGAATACTTTAGAGAATGTCTGGATTAGTGCTCAAGTTACACAAACAACACTAGATCCAGCAGGCCCGAATCCAGTCTATGCCACAGCAAACAACAACTTCAGTAAGAAGCAGTTCAGATATGCATGCTCTATAAGCCTTTAACCAGAAATTCCCAGCTCAGAAGGGCAGAATCCAGCCTCTCCTCCCACAAGAGTGCAGACCACGAACCCTCTTAATGTAAAATAACTGGCTTAAACCAGAATTAATACACTTTTAGAATAACAGACACTGAGCCCTCAATCAGCAGTTCCCAACCTAGAAGGATGTAAGCTACCTGTTCTGCCACAACAGTGCAGACCACAAACCCTCTCAGTGCAAAACAACTGGTCCGAAGCCCAAGTGTTTAAACCAAAAGGCTTAGAATGAGTTACACCAAGCAGTAATAAATACAATTGAGTATTTTTAAGATGATGCAAAAGTAAAATGAAGTAGGTAGAAACACAAGTACAGTAAGATCAAAACAGATTTGAGAGCTGAAACTAGAAAACTGGCTAGTTATAAGAAAAAAAAAACAAGCTAGAAGGCTTCCCTCAAACACAGAAGGGCTTGGGGCTGAGAAGCCTACAAATAGTCTATACCACTTAACAGGAAAGGCAGGAAATGAGCTTAATTTTTTTTGTCTGTTTCTCAGAATATGATCTCACTGCACTCAGTTGAGTTGAGAATGAGACCCAGGCTGAGGCTGGGGGCGTGGCTCTCAGGCCACTTCAAAAAAAACTGCAGTTCAGTTAAAAAATTCCTTCAACACACTTTAAATCAAATTAAATGTATTTTTTTTTTTTTTTTAAAGTTGCAGATAAAGGTACAATGCCACACTTAACTAGGCAAGGATTCAGTTAAAAGCATTCCTTTATTACAAATTAAAAAAAATATTATATATTTTTTTTTTTAAGTGTGCAGATAAAGGTACTTAAATTCTTTATACATCCAGTTGTATATAACCAATTAACTAGGCAAGGAGGAAAAAAAAAAAAATGTGGCTACCCCCACCACCACCTATAATTAGCAACACAAAAATCAGCAAACACTAGCTTCTGTTCAAGTTTAAATACCTTTTTTTTTTTTTTTTAAAGCAGATAAAGGTAACTAAAATTCTCTTATACATCCAGTTGAATATATAACCAAGTTGTTAGCCGACCAAAGCTGAGGTTTTTAAGCAGAAAATACTTCACAATGCACCACTTAACTAGGCAAGGACAGGAAATCAAAGAATGTGGCTACCCCCACACCTGTAATTACTAGCAAATAACAAAATTCAGCAAACACTAGCTTCTGTTCAAGTTACTAAAGAGCAGAAGAGCAGAAAAACTGGCAGTTCAGTTAAAATTCCTTCAACACAGTTTAAATCAAATTAAATACCTTTTTTTTTTTTTTTTTTTTTTTTTTAAAGTGCAGATAAAGGTACTTAAATTATCTTATACATCCAGTTGAATATAACCAAGTTGTTAAAAGTTGAAAGCTGAGAAAGAAAATACTTCACAATTAACCACTTAACTAGGGCAAGAGGCAAGGAAAAAGAATGTGGCACCCCACCCCCCCCTGTAATTACTAGCAAATAACAAAATTCAGCAAATGCTAGCTTCTGTTCAAGTTACTAAAGAGCAGAAGAGCAGAAGAACTGCCAGTTCAGTTAAAATTCCTTCAACACAGTTTAAATCAAATGATATATGATATATATATATATTTTTTTTTAAGCAGATAAAAAGGTACTAAAATTCTCTTATACATCCAGTTCAGCAAACACTAGCTTCTGTTCAAGTTACTAAAGAGCAGAAGAGCAGAAAACTGCCAGTTCATTTAAAATTCCTTCAACACAGTTTAAATCAAATTAAATATTTTTTTTTTTAATTTTTTTTTTTTTAAAGTGCATCCAGTTGAATATAACCAAGTTGTTAGCCGGCAAGCTGAGGTTTTAAGCAGAAAATACTTCACAATGGCTACCCACATCTGTAATTACTAGCAAATAACAAAATTCAGCAAACACTAGCTTCTGTTCAAGTTACTAAAGAGCAGAAGAGCAGAAAAGAATATAACCAAGTTTAGTTGTTGCCAAAGCTGAGGTTTTTTTAAAAAATACTTCACAATGCACCACTTAACTAGGCAAGGACAGGAAATCAAAGAATGTGGCTACCCCACACCTGTAATTACTAGCAAATAACAAAATTCAGCAAACACTAGCTTCTGTTCAAGGCTACTAAAGAGCAGAAGAGCAGAAAACTGCCAGTTCAGTTAAAATTCCTTCAACACAGTTTAAATCAAATTAAATACCGTTTTTTTTTTTAAAAAAAGCAGAGATAAAGCTACTTAAATTCTCTTCTATATCCTGCTCAATATAACCAAGTTGTTAGCCGGCCAAAGCTGAGGTTTTTAAGCAGAAAATACTTCACAATGCACCACTTAACTAGGCAAGGACAGGAAATCAAAGAATGTGGCTACCCCCACACCTGTAATTACTAGCAAGTAACAAAATTCAGCAAACACTAGCTTCTGTTCAAGTTACTAAAGAGCAGAAGAGCAGAAAAACTGCCAGTTCAGTTAAAATTCCTTCAACACAGTTTAAATCAAATTAAATACCGTATATATATATATATATATATATTTTTTTTTTAAAGTGCAGATAAAGGTACTTAAATTCTCTTATACGTCCAGTTGAAAATAACCAAGTTGTTAGTCAGCCAAAGCTGAGGTTTTTAAGCAGAAAATACTTCACAATGCACCACTTAACTAGGCAAGGACAGGAAATCAAAGAATGTGGCTACCCCCACACCTGTAATTACTAGCAAATAACAAAATTCAGCAAACACTAGCTTCTGTTCAAGTTACTAAAGAGCAGAAGAGCAGAAAAACTGCCAGTTCAGTTAAAATTCCTTCAACACAGTTTAAATCAAATTAAATACCGTATATATATATTTTTTTAAAAGTGCAGATAAAGGTACTTAAATTCCAGTTGAATATAACCAAGTTGTTAGCCACCAGCTGAGTTTTTTAAGCAGAAAATACTTCACAATGCACCACTTAACTAGGCAAGGACAGGAAATCAAAGAATGGTACCCCCCCACACCTGTAATTACTAGCAAATAACAAAATTCAGCAAACACTAGCTTCTGTTCAAGTTACTAAAGAGCAGAAGAGCAGAAAAACTGTCAGTTCAGTTAAAATTCCTTCAACACAGTTTAAATCAAATTAAATACCGTATATATATATATATTTTTTTTAAAAACTTAATTTAAAGAAAATCAGAGAAAATATATGAGACACATTTGGTTAGAGTTAACTGCAGAAAAACAGCATGCAATATGTTAGTCTGGTATGTCTCATCTGATTGAAAAGATAAACTGTCAGATTTGCAACATATTTCTTAAAAAAACTAAAAAGTAAGAAATATTATGACATGAAATTCCAGATGTGGCATGGAGTAAAATAGTTACAGATTTTTTTTTCCATTCCAAAGTCTGTCACTGTATCATTTGTGATGGCTATTATTCAAAGTATCCTGAAATCATAAAAGCTTTGTAAAGCATCATCTAATTCAGTTTTTTTTAAACACCTTTATTGAATTGTCACACGTTACACAGGCAAACCTACATTTATATAAAAGTTATCAAACCATATTAACAAGTTCGCATTTACAGATATTTTGCATCACATAAATTATTATATGTCATATAATCAAAGCAGCACTGCATAAATTAAGTTCTTACCTTCCCTTATACTTCATTCCTCCTCCAAAACATTTTTCTGCATGCTGTATTCCCACAATTTAATTTTTTTCTATGTAATTTGCTCCTCTCCTTTTCTAAGGATCCTACTTCCTGTTCTTTTATTTCTGTCACAATATTCATTGCTTTAAGTATAGCTGGTTCAGATTTTGTTTCTGTTTCTAGCCCTATTATACCTTCAGCATTTGCCACCTATCTGAAGAAAATTCATTTAGTGTTTGTTTGGATTATAAAAGTATCTCTGCAAACACTTCCAGGCAAAAATCCTAAATCTTCTAGAGTTTGTTGCATATCTGGGAGCCATAAATATGTCCTCCCATTGGTATTTATTTATTTGTGTGTGTGTGTGTGTGTGTGTGTGTGTGTGTGTGTGTGTGTGTGTGTGTGTGTGTGTGTGTGTGTGTGTGCACATGTGTGGCTTACACCTCTCAACCACTTAGTGGGTGAAATCTGGACAAAGCCTGACATAATGGGGGGAAAAGACTCAAAAATAGGGACACATTTTAAATATTGTTCTCATAAACTTAGAAAGTTGCTAGAGTAACAGGATTTGTGTTACCATGTATTTTCTAAAGAGTATGCAGTCAAACTCAAATCAATGACATTATTCAGTGACTTTAATCTTTAGATCACACCTGTGATTTGTCAAACAAAAAACAAAAAAAAAAAAAACAATTTCTATGAGGAACAGGCCAAAAATATGACATCTGGACACTCTGCAAAAATCTGTACACTTGAGAGGTATGGTGTGTGTGTGTGTATGTGTGTGTGTGTGTGTGTGTGTGTGTGTGTGTGTGTGTGTGTGTGTGTGTGTGTGTGTGTGTGTGTGTGTGTTACATATCTAATCTCTCTTCCCAATCTTTTCTGGCCATGTCTGATTGATTCCTATAGTTATTGTACAATATTTTATATGCCCTTCTAATTATCCCTTGTTTAAAATCAGCTTCTGTTCTAGATTCAGTTAAAAACTTAACCAGTACAGATCTTTCATTTAGGATTCCCCTATCTTTTTCTCTTTGCCTATTCTCTGATATCAATCCCTGACAGGGAAGGCAATCACTACCCAGCAATCCATATGTCTTATTAGCCTTTTCCCATTTTATTATCTTTACCCATTTTATTATTTATTCCCAGTACTTTGGTTCCTTTGCCAACTTCCTGCAGTAAAAGCCAGCCCCCTCTTGCCTATTTTCTATTCCCCTAATTGCAGTCATCCCCATCAGCAGAATCTCCTTTCTCCGTTTCCAAGTTGGCTTAGTTCTTAGCATAGTTTCTGCTACTTTATGAATGTGATATTCTGTATGCTGTTATTCTCTTTAGGGATCAGCATCCAAAATCCCATTCTTTCCTTATTTCTTAAATTACTTCCCCTCCCCCTCCCCCCTTTTATCATCCTCTCTTTCTACTCTGAATTGTAGCTTTATGCTTGTGTTACATATAAACACCTTAACTGTGTAAATCTGAAATATCCCTTCAAATCAGGTAATCCTAAACCTCCTTGTTTGATTGGGAATATCAGCTTATCCCCCTTAAATCTTGGTCTTTTACTTTCCCAAATAAATCCCTCAACTCTTTATTAATTATTATCAATGATTTCTCTGCCTCTGGTTTATAAAAATATGTCTGCTCCATGTATAAAATGAAAGAGACTAAAAACATTTTTACTGCTTGCTAGCTATATCCATAGGCAAGCACTTCCAGTTTCTCAGTTTTTGCATTACCTTTTGTTTAGTCTCTTCCCACATATCCTTAACTGCCAAAACAGAATCTTTTTTAATACATATTCCTAAATACTTTATTTTATCATGTTCCCATAAATATTGGTATTGCTAAACCAATTCATGTGTAGGTACATAGCTTATAGCTACAGCCTTTGTTTTATATTCATTCATTGTATACCCCCCAAAAAAAAAGAAACAGGAACTGTCTCAGAATGATCAACAACACTGAGATGCCCTTGTCTGGTTCTGTCAGGTGCAAAATAATATCATCTGCAAATAAAGCCAACTTTTCTTCAACACCTTACCAATTATATTCTTGAATTTCTGAGTCCCTTATCAACACCTTACCAATTATATTCTTGAATTTCTGAGTCCCTTATTTTCTTTGCCAATGGTTCTAAATATAATGCAAATAACAAAGGAGAAAGAGGACACCTCAGCCTGGTACCTTCGCACTTTGATTTTTGCCTCAAATCCCTCATTTATATCCCTCTAACTGACCTTATTATTGTAGCAGGTAATGCAAATGTTTTCATAATCCTACTCATAAAATCCCAGCTTAATTTGTTGAATGCTTTCTTTTTATCACAACCCACAAATAACATCAGCATTTTCTTACATTTTGCATCCCTCTGGATCATTGTTGTTCTATTAATGCTTTCAAGTGTCCCCCCCCCACCACAAAACCACATTGGTATATATATATATATATATATATATATATATATATATATATATATATTTTGGCATCACCTTTCCCATTATTTTAGTCATTACAGACACTTGAATCATGGTTTAAAATTGAAGAAGGCCAATATGAAGCTGGATCTGATGGGTCTTTACCATCTTTAGGTATTACAACCACCACCACATTTTTACAGGATGTTGGTGCCTCTCCTCCTTTTAAAATACTGCTAAACACCCCCCCAAGATATTTATCACCTTCTTCCCTCCTATCTTTCAAACTTCTACCAGAATGGCATATATTCCTGAAAACTTTCCTGCAGATTGGTTTTAAGTCATAATTTTTATCTCATCTTCTCATATCTTAACTATTACTTGTTGAGACTCATCTAGCTTTAACTTTGGCATATTTAAGTCTTCCATAACTATTTCCATTTGTGCAATTTTCATAAAATTTCTGAAATATCTGTAATACCTCTACAGGATCTCTGGTTATTTTTTTATTATTATTACAGGCTCCCTAAGTTTGGCAACAAACCTTTCTACTTTCTGTTGTCCAAGTCATTGTGCCAACAGTTTTTGTGCTCTGGAATTATTATAAGAAAAAAAAAACAGTTGCTTAACAGCAATATTTCTAAACTCATGCATATTATCCAGGTACTCCCTTGTTTCCTTTTAAGCACTTAACAATTGCACCTCTTCTTGTTCATGACATTCCCTTATTTTTAAAACATTAACCTTT